>NW_027526295.1:277240932-277253432 GCF_048455015.1 Haemaphysalis longicornis | reverse complement strand
TCTGGCGGAAAAATTCGACCCTCAAAGCATAGGTAATTGGCCAGTTCTGGATTCGAGTGCACGTTGGTACACTGTGGGAAGGACATTACGGACACTAAACGCGGCCGCAAGGCTTATTCATAAACAAATGTGAAATTCGCCTTTCTGATAAGCTCTGATGCCCCCTGTTACCTATGGTCGTCCACAATTTCTACGACACCATATGTGTCCAAGGATTTGCTTGTTTGTTAGGACACGGGGATATGGAGGAAGTAACGTTTGAATGGCAGTTATTATTAGAGAGCTTTTGAGTCTCTTGATTGAAGTTCGAGAGCTTGGCATGGCTTTTGTTTTTACCCCATGCCATCCTGCCTTGATGACTCACCAACTGGACGCCAACATTTTTACTACAAAAATTTTTTATTACTAGGAAGCAATGAACATCTCTGGACAAACCTTCGCATGTATATAGCACAACTGCCTTACGGGTTGGCAGGAAATTTTGGTTAAACCCGACCCAGCACTTAAAGAAAGATACCTTTTGCTATATCCTCATAACTATAACCAGAAAGGATTTTTATATTTCTTTCACGTGATACCCCTCGACGAGACCTTTAGTTTCATACCCCACACACCGTAGCAGGATCATATGAAATTCATACCAGTCAAACTAACCATGACTCTCATGACTGTAACCAGGACTCATTATTTAAATGTCCGACGTGATTCCCCTAACTGAAACCTTCAATTTGACACCCCACATGCTTTAGCGGCCTCACCTTGAATTTAACCCAGTCTATGACTCATAATGAGTATCTCATTATTAGAACCACGATGCATTTTTTATTTGTACCACGTGATTCCCCTCGTGAAGACCGTAAATTTGATACCCTACAGCCCTTGCGGGGTCACTTCGAATTTTAACCCAATAATATAAGACTCGCCATGACTATCTCATGGTTATAACCAGGAAGCATTTTTGTATTTCTCCTACGTGATTCCGCTCATCAAGACCATTAATCTGATACCCATCACATCTTAGTGGAATCAATTTGAATGTTAAACCAATCAATGACTAACCATGACTATCTCATGATATAGCCATGCCGCAATTTTGTCCCACGTGATTTCCCTCATCGGAACCTTCAGTTTGATGCCCCGCACACCCAGTGGCGTCATTGTGAATTTTAACCAAATTTGGGACCCACCTTGACTATGTCATGATAATAATCAGAAAGCACGTGATTACCCTCATCGAGACTTTTATTTTAATACGCCACACGAACTAGCGTCATGAACTTGAATTTTAATCGAATCTATAACTAACCATGACTACGTCATGATATAACCATAACGCATTTTTGTCCTGAATGATCCCCACATGGAGACCTTGAATTTGATTCCCCACGTGCCCTCGCAGGGTCATTTTGAATTTTAACCCAATCTATCACTCATTATGACTGCCTGATGACTACAATCAGGAAGCATTTTTTTACCCCAAGTGATTCCGTTAATTTGGACCTTTCATTTGATATCTCACACGCCTTAGCGTCATCAGTTTGACTTTTCACCAATTCTAATGCGGTCGTTATTCTGTCTAAAGGGCGTTGCCTTGTCAATTCCGCTAATTCATTTCAAACAGCAGACAGCCCCCGTTCCCTTTTACCCTAGGCTCTCACCTCTTTCTTTGTGACCCCTAGTATATCAAGCCGTTAACAGTAGCAGGCGAACAACCAGCAAGAAAGCGCCGCCGTGTGCTTTCCCACCACCCTTTCCCACCCTCTTAGTGGATCCATCAGGAGGAAAAGTTAAGACAACCCTTTTTTATGACCTCACCCGTCAATTATCACTGACGCGCCCAGCCGCGAAAACTTGGCGTACAGCAAGTGATTAGGGTCATGAAAATTCAACAAGAAACTAAAAAAATCAGACACCCCCTCCCTCCCAACAGATCATGCGGATCGCGAATGGTGCCGTACCCGCAGGTAACCTGAATTCCGAGCCCACAGTGACGCATGAAACTTAACAGCCAACCATAGCTGCCTGCTAGGCTACTCATATGTACTCAAACTCAAAATGGACTCAAAACTCATGTGTACTCAGAAGGCAAAATGTAGTCAAAACTCAATATGCACTCAAACTCAAAATGTACTCACAACTCAAAATGGACTCAAACTCAAAATGTACTCAGAACTCAAAATGGACCCAAACTCAAAATGTACTCAGAACTCAAAATGGACTCAAACTCAAAATGTACTCAGAACTCAAAATGGACTCAAAGATGTACTTAGAACTCAAAATGGACTCAAACTCAAAATGTACTGAGTATTCAAAATGTACTCAAACTCAAAATGTACTCAGAACTCAAAATTGACTCAAACTCAATCGGTCTCAAAGTCAGTCGGACCCACTCGGCTCAAACTCAGTCAAGCTCAAACTCACCACGCCACACTAAACTCACGCTCACTCAAACTCAAACTCACGCGTGAGTTTGAGTCCAAATGAGTCTGAGTTTGTGGGCTCATGAGTGAGTTCGCCGACCTCTGCTGTCAACACGTGAGTGGGATTCAATAAGCTAATGTTCATTTATGTACATAAAGTACAAAATGGATATAGTGCCAACCGGTACATCTAACTACAGTACAATACATAAATTGAACGCGTTTCGCCACATTTATCCCAGGGGACGTACGGGCTTTTAATAGTGGTCGCAAATCTTCGGCCCCTTGAAAGATTTCCCTTAGGTTAAGCGAGGTTTTGTGTTGGCTCCCCACTAACCCAATAGATTTCGTAAGTATAGAGGTGTCCGAGATAATAAATTATGCTTGTACTTTATTTTCTCCGCTCAGTCCCACAAAGAAGGCATTCAAGTACTACATGACACACGCCTGAAGTTTGGTGTACGAAGTGCTAAAGGTGTCGTCAGCGGATCGAATACGGTGAAGAAGTTTTCGTCTTAAGTGACGTGAAGACAGAAGCTATGAAATAACATGTCTACCGATACACTGAGATGAGACGCACTAGGATAACCAAGGGACGCGTCTATTCACTACAACAGTGATCTGCGATATTTATATGGCAGCGGCGGTTTCAAAGCGATGTATGACCTCAGTCGTGTCGAATAAGTTTCATATCGCTCTCACAAAAGCCACCGTGCTCGAGGTTGAGCTTCAATGACCTGTTGCAGAAAGTTGCTCTGCTTGAGAATTGTCACGTAAATTGGAAAGGTGAGCTAGTTTTTGAATATTAAGGGCTGGTTTCGTCCCTTTTTCTTGCTCACGCTTTTGTTCACGCTTCATTTTCGATTGATGCATTTTAAGGTATTACACTGTTCCCGGAAACAGCTTAGATGTCTTTCTCCTAGGCCTCCTATTTCAGGAGTAATTAGATCACAGCTGCCTTTTACTAAAAGATTGTTCTGAGATCAAGCAGCAATTGGATTTCAGGTTTGAAGAGCTGCTGTTTAATTGGTAACGCTGAGCAATTTAGTGAAGAAAGTGACGGTAGCGATTAATTTCCCTAAAAGGCATATAGCATAGAGCTCAGGAGCCCTCCGTGATGTGTGGGGCAAATTGACTTCTTACTCAATTCCGAGGCTGGGTATTTTAAATGTGATGACGCAGGGTTGGTTGTAGGTATAATGAGCATTATTCTCGTGGAAACATAAGCTCTCGTTGTGTGAACTGCTGCATGCGTAAATTGAGATGTTTTTTTGGGGGGCGTCACTGGTTTTTCCGCGTGGATATCAATGAAGAAAAAAAAACAGACCATAGAGAAAAGCCAGTGCTGTGCTGCCTTTCAGACAGCAGAGGTAGGAACACGACATCCCGAAAGATGGCCTTCTCAACCTTTGACTCTGAAAGCTTTTGAAGGGTGGGGACCACAGGATGCGATTCTTGCTTTGTGGTCAGACGTAGGTAATAGCAGCAGCGCGCCCAGGTCACTCGCAGTTTATTTTCTGATGGCTCTCTTGCTTACTTGGAGACCATGCGGCATTTTATACACGCTAACGTCATGAACCTTCCGAATTTCACCAAATGTATAATATTACGGCAAACGCTTGTAATGGCGGTATTAAATGATTTTTAATTACGGGGGTCACTGTAACGATATTTGTATCCTGAAATACGTCCCTCTTATCTTAAAACTGGGCCCTCCCGGAAGTGGTAAAATGAAGAAAGGAATTAAAAACGTCTATTCACAATCGAGACAATGCGGTCGCATCAGTAAATCTGAGAAGCAACCCTGCCGTCGGGAAAGCTTTGTTAAAAAGGCCACACAACAAACACCTCGCAATCACGATATCAATTGGGCCTTCGCCCCGTTTCAACTGCAAGAAAATGGCACGCCCACAACGTTTTGCGGGATTTCTAGAGTACACATAAGGGTCACCTTACTACATTTCCCCAAACGTGGTGTCAAGGGATTCCTTGTAACGATAGGAGCGCAATATCCCGAACGTGTAGCAAGATGACCCGGTTCGCTTTGAATAACACGGTGGCGTAATTATGGAAAACAGCGCCTTGATTTCAGCCAAACTCTTTATAGGTCATTAACAGTGTGCAAGTTTACGTTGATTGCAGTAAGTTGCTTCAGCAATAAAAATCGCCGCTTGTGACACTTACATTATGCTGGTTGCTACTATGGAGGCCACAACGAGTACTAAGTTGGTAGTTTCAAAGCCAGCTAAATGACCATGTCTGGCGCAAGCACGACG
Source organism: Haemaphysalis longicornis (assembly GCF_048455015.1). Lineage (NCBI taxonomy): Eukaryota > Metazoa > Arthropoda > Arachnida > Ixodida > Ixodidae > Haemaphysalis > Haemaphysalis longicornis. Next base: position 277,248,736 of record NW_027526295.1, on the reverse strand, counting down.
TTTGAGCACTCAACGGAGATGTCGGTGTTTTGGAAGATTATTCCGGTTAAGCAACCACATAATGGTTCTTTTTTACTTTGCCGACTTCAGTCAACCAATGTGTGTTGTTTGTGTAGGATTTGACAGCAGGGTTCATAAATTTGTAAAAGAAGGTCCTGTCTTTTCTTACGAATGTTGTTTTTAGCAGTCGGAAGACAGAATGGCCGTTTCGTAAAGTTGCCTCTGCAATATGAAATTTCGGTTTGACGTGCTCTCGACGTAATGCTGAAAGCACTTATCTTGCACTGCGGAGAGAACAAATTTCTGCAATTTGTTCTAAGCTCAAAGTTTCTGAGGAAAAGTTTTCGTGCTCAGCACCGAACAAATTGTGGCCAGCCTGTACCTACAGAGAATGGGATGAAGAAACGCGTCTGCTCCAGCTTCGCAGATTTTTTTCACTGTGAAAAATGAATTCTAGAGCATTGTATTGTCGCAAGACAAAGAATGTGACAGCGACTCCAGAACGAAAGCGCGTGGAAATTACGTGGGTTTAGCACTGCATGCGTTTTCCGCGGCTGCGATCGACGTTTCAACAACGCAAAAAAAAAAAACACAGTTTTGAGTCCGACTAAAAGGCCGGCGTCGCATGGTTTCAAAGCACTTAAACGCCCAAACATAGTGCGAAATACGGCCGGAGAGTAGAGGGACAAAGCACAAAATGTACCTCTCTAGAACTGCAATCTTTTAAAAAAACTGAACTAATGCAACTCACGTGGACTTTGACGGTGTACTTTACAAGACGAAATGCCTTGCATGAAAAATGCATGAAGGTAAATGCTTCGAGCGTGACATATTGCTTTTAAACTTTGCCGTAGCTTTTGAGGCATACAAAAGCGCACATAAAATCGGTGGTGTAGAAAATTTGAGCGCACGCCGGGAAAGAAAACTAGCAGCCCCGGGGAGACTACCAAGGAAGGGCGACGGAACGCGTGCCTGGAAAAAGAACCAGCAGCGCTAGATGAGGGTCCTGAGGTACGGGGACGGAAGGTATAACGTTCCGGACGCGCCCGCGCATTGTATACGTCACCTCGTAAACCCAGAACTTCATTTCCCAGCGCTATGGGCCACGACGCACCGGGCCGTAGTCATGGGTGGGGAATACCGAGAAAGTACGCCAAGGCGGTTGAGGTTACAGAAGCCCGAATTGTCGCTCGTCGTAAGCGGCTGTGGATGAAGCTGCGCGGCAGCGTCCCGGCGAGAACGACATAAATGTTGAACAGGTAGTTCAGTAACAGATCAATAGAACGCCCAACTGGGCTTTCGCCTTCACATTCTTTTAACGTTCTTCGCATCCCGCGTTTTTATTTTGTTTTTTTAGATAAGATGTTTAATAACGAGCTGATCTTTGTTATAACAAAGATCAGCTCGTTATTAAACACCTTATAGTACCAACAAGATCATATTCAGAGCATTCTTCCCTGCTTTTGCGTATTTGAACACAGATGGCTTTAGTGATGCTTTTCATCTTACGGCGAAGTCTTCTTGGCCGGTTTAGGGCAGCTACACCTTCAGAATGAGGGGGGGGGGTATGGCTGTTGAGATTTAACACTCACTCATCTTTTCCCGGGCAGCGCCCACGTGGCCATTTTCAATATACGATCATTGTGCCACGTTTAAGAGACAACCGATATGATAAATTTTATCGGGTTGGCCCCCCATGGTATATCTGAAGAGTGAGTGAGTTAAACGCTTTATTAAAACACAACGCCATGAGGCCCTTGGGCGAGTAAGGATGACGGTAAAAGGGGGGAACATCACAGCTCACACAATGAACACAGTTCCAGCCTTCGGGTCCTATTCACAAAATGCACAGACCTATGTGAGTCAGTGACACCGAAATACACAGTTCACACTGTAGACGTGGCGATTCACAGTGTAGAATGTGCACGCTGTAGACAGTTTACACTGTAGGCCGAACTAACAAGTCGTTCAGGCGGCTATACCAATTTGGGAAGACCATTTTCAAGGGCGAACTGGATGATTGCTACAAGTGTGCCGGGATCTAGGCAAAAACAGCGCAAAAAAAAAACAAGGACAGAGAACGATACACAACAGAGACTGCGCTGATATCCTTGTCCTTTTTTGTGCTGTTTTTGCCTAGATTATGTACCAACACGCCCAGTTTTCCACGTTGTACCGGGATAGCACGGACACTACCAATATGGTCCTGTTCAGTCGCGTGTTGGGGGCCTAGAGTTAAAAGCTGATGGTGGTTACGGTCGAATGCAGGACAGCCCCAAATTAAGAGGTAGAAATTACGTATGGGTTGACGCCAGCGGCCGAGAATCTGATGTGCCATAGGTCGTTCTGGATCGGATCGGTGGTGGCTAGCACAGTTGCCAGGTTTGGCGATTGGTCGCCAAACCTGGCAACTGGCGACTTTTAGAAGCTCATGGCAACTGAAATTTTGGTTTGGCGACTTGGCCATTTTCTGGCTCCATTGGAAGCTAGAACTGGTGATTATTTATATATTCCAAGGCTCTTCCGACACCTTATGTTCAAGAATAACTTGCCTTCTTTGGTCGTTCAGAGGTTTTCAGGAGTGAAGATTGAACTGGAAGCCAATCACAGCTACAAAATGGGGACGATATGCAAAGTCCATAATCCGGCATCACTACTTGCAAGCACAATGTGAAACTTGTGCTGGTTTTTCAATACCTGTGATCTGCCGTATGAATCCCGTCGTCGATGAAGCAACGCTGTCAGTATAAAAGGGGACGTGCAAAGTGAAATGTAGTGCGTAATCTGTAAAGTGGAAGTTTACACTCTCTTGAGATTCAATGCAGAGGGGTGTTATGACGTTTATAGGCGCGGGAATGTGAGGAAACAGCGAGATAAGCGAAAAATGGTGTGCAGCTAAGACATGATCTATGGTCATTCTTATTTTTTGAGTACTTTACGTAAACGTACATATTTTAGCCTTCTTGGTAGACAATGAGCAACAGCTGTTATTTCTCTGAATCCGTAGCTAATGAATAATATTTGGAATCTAGTTTCCTCACTTCCCAAAAGCGTGGCTTTTCCTTTTAGGAAGGCGATCAAAAAGCAAGTACTACTATTGCTTTGCTCAAAATGGCGATTTTTCTAACTACTTTCCTAACGTTGAGTTCAGGGTGGCGACTTTTCTGGCTATTGCTAGCAATTTTCCGCCGACTTCTTGTTCTGAGTACCTGGCAACGCTGGTTGTCCGGGTCTCTGGGCGGTGCCACCATTCCTCCTGAAAGTCTTGAGGTACATAAAAACGTGTAACAAGAAGATAACTACGAACAATTACAGCTACATACCGCACGGTGAGAAAACAGGTCCACTTTTCTGCGTGTTCATCTTTATCGGCATGATATTGCTCTTCGTACACGTAACTCTGCAAGAGCCTCCAGTTGGGACCGATAACATGCTTCGTCCATCTTCGTGCTGACGCATATATGTGAGGGCGGATTCATGTAAGCCCACCCGCATTCGCCCAGGACAAATGTATTACACTAAAGGCGAAATTTTACGGTGTGGAAGAAAAAACAACCACGCTTTGTGTTCCCGAAGCCTCCTGGCTTTAGAAATATGCGGTTACGTCATAGCTTCAGCACAGGTAAGGTTCCCCATATACTACAGTTTTGCTTTATTTCGATCTCCCGGACGGTTCACTCAATTTTAACCCGGAATGTGCGCCGTGCTCAATGGCATCATTCCACGAAGCAAAGGCAGCGAGAGCGGGCTGAATGATTTTTGTTCAGGGGGAAACGAGATTCACTTTAATGCCATTGAGCAATGGTGAAATCAATTCGCAGTGTGCGAAGAAGGCTATGAACAGGAAACTCTGCAGAAAAATTGTAGGCAATTTATTGCCTTTTCTTGGTTCGGAGCGAAGCATTATGCGGAAGAAAAAAATTGAAATGCACGGGGATTTCTTTTTTCCAAAGGCTGTGGTGAATTTCTCTGTTGTATGGCCGCTGTTATAATTCAGCGCGCCGCTACCTTGTTCGCGCGTGCTGCACATTTTGTGTAGTGCTCCGGTGCTGTGTAAGAAAGCCTGCCTTGGAGAGGCTATGACATGCCGGAGAACGGCCGGCGCGTGGGCGTATCGCTTTCAGTGATTCCACCTCGGCGGCTGCAAACCATAAAACCAACTGTTCTTTGGGTTGAGACGTGCACCTGCGAAGAGGACGCCGCAGCCGAGACCTCCTTTCCCCCCTCTCTCAAACTCTCCCGCCAAACTCTCCCTCTCCCGCCGCTGCCTGCGCTCAGGAACTCGGGGAAGAGTGTTCATGTGTGTCTGTACTGCATTCGAGCCATGTGCGAAAGCACTAGGGGAACTGTTTGGCCGTCAGCGCTTCGGGGATGAATACGCGGTGCCTACGACCACAGAACGGCAGTGCTTTGACAGCATCAGACCCCACTGTCGCTCTGTTCCAGCCTTAATGTAAGCTAGCCTGGAAGAGCGATGTTTCAGTGCCGTCGCTGATAATCTCACACCTTGCAGTAAACCAGCTAAGTTTGCCTTCGGCTTCATGTCGTCTTCACAAAGGCGGCAGCTTTTGCTGGCCGCTCGACCACCCCGCTACGACGCATGACGGAGGCGACGGAACCCGGCTTGGGGACAGACGCCTTCTCGAATGTAACACCCCACTGGCACTGCTTTAGATACCAGAAGTAGCTTGCTTACGGCGGTATACGAGTGCAAACTGTATACACACAGGCACGCAGGCCATACGCATGATAATATTGCCCTGAATGCAGAGGGGACGCAACAGAAATGTAAGGAAGGTGTTGAAAAAGAAATTCATCGGGACACGTAAAGAGATATTGCAACTCTTTCTCAACTTTTTTCTTAAATGGTTTCAAAACGTGGTCAACTAACCCATCAAGTACACAAAATAGGGGGCACAGAGTACCAAAGTTAAAAATTCCCAACATATATATAACTTACAAACTTGCTGAAAAGATTTTTCCCTCTTTCCCTGTCCCTGACGTTTTTAAAGCGCTCTAAATACGTCATCACAGCAACGCAGGAATTATTGAACTACTTCCTTTCAGTAGCGACAATGAACGAATGCATTCGATAGCCACTTTAAAAAAGGCGCAAAAATAAAGCATAAACGGAAGGCGGATCTGCTGTGACGAGCAAATGAAGCAGTGCCGCTCCGTTCCGGCGATACCTCTAGCTTTAACAATTCTTGCAGACGAGAAGGAACGAGTAAAAGCCTTTATTGGAAGTGTTGCAGGGTCCCTTTAGCTCGGCCGACGTTCTTTGAGTGCGGAAGCATAATGGCTTACCCTGGCGATACTTGTCCATTTTTTTTACTCCTACACCGCGTTTGTGTCTGTTTCTTCGCTTTTTCCTATGGCACTGCATGTTTTTGGCTTCTCTGGTGATGATGTCACGACGACACGGACCAGGATAACTAACGTTAAATTATTAATTACCATTTAGCTTAAAATTTTTGAGGTTGAATCTACGAAGCCTCTTAATTAAATGAGAGGTTGGTACGTTTTTTTTACTTATTAGCGAGGCTGAGGAATCAATAGAGATTGAAAAGTCGTTTGTTGGCGCGGTGGGGCAGGGTAGGGAAGCTACAAGTGGGGCAGGGCAGCTACCAGTAGGCCTAAATCGATCTCGAAGAAGCGGGTTCATGCACTCGTGAACGCTAAGTGCCATGACGCTCCGTGATGCCGGGGGACGTAGGATCCCCCTCGTCCCACATAACGGACACTTTCTGATCATGTGATCTCGCAGTCGTCTTGCAACATCTGGCGGTGGCCTTCAGATGCCCTCTCTCTGTGTACCTCCGAGAGAGAGAGAGAGAGAGAGAGAGAGAGAGAGAGAGAGAGCAAAAATAAATGGCATAAAAGCGCAGCAAAGCTTGATTTCGGACTTGTTGGTGTAACATGCTTTTGAAGGTGAGTTGCGCTCGATATGCTCACAGAGACGGACACAGCAAGAACACGTACACATCTACAAAAAGACGGCACACCTTCTCGTGAAAGAGCACGTTTTTTTTTCTGTGTTTCAGCCTCTGTGAGCGTATCAAGCACAACTCCCCCTCAAAAGGCATAAAAGCATTATGTGGGGGAACTCCCCCTTCCAGGACCTTATTTGACCCTCTGCGTGCACAATCTGCCGAAGCTCATTCTCGCAATGGGAGCTGGTCACTTCTCCTCCCAGTGCTCAACCGACGGATTCGGTATTCGATCTAAGTCGGGGTTGCTCTGGCAGGCCCATATCACATGAAAGAGGCTGCATGGGGCTCCGCAGTGCCGGCAGTACTGGCTGCACTGCATACGCGAAGCTGGCCACGTGCGCTCAAAACAGAGTGTTGATTTATGTCACCCTTTTCTAGGTGTGCTTCCGAGAAGGCGGAGAGAAAATGAACCCATCGACTCTGCAGATAACTGGTGATGAGGGGGTGGCCGTCTGATCCGCGGCTTTCACCAACAGGAGAGAAAAAAAAAGATAGAACCTTGGATTGGGAAAAAAAGGCTTATATTTCAACAGGCCGTATAGGCTACAGGAACGAAAACACAAAGATGGGTGAGAGGTAACCGAAAATAGACACATACGAGAGATTGAGACATTACAGATATGATACAAACGAGGAGAGTTAACAATACTAACGTTATAACGTAGATAGGTTAGCTAAAGCAGAAAGAGTCCGGTGGATATGTAAAATTGGAAAGCCTTTCGATACTGGCTATCGGGCAAATGGTGCACCACTGTCTCGGGGGCGAAGTGGCATCTGTGTGGAGCTGCTTCGGTGTAGTCCAGGCCGTTCAATGACGAACACGGGCTTCAGGAACCCGAGAGCACGTCGGAGTCTTCAAAGACGCGGGTCGCCAATGCCGATGGCCACACGGGCAAAAGCGACCATGACATCACGACACTCCAACGAGACTGCTTGTTATCGGCACGGGCATGCTTTTTATAGCCATGCTAAGTCAGCAAAGAAAAAGAACCAACAAAACGTACATGCAGTCGGGCTGCCTATCTTCTTTATTTCTCCTTTCTGGAATACTGCACCGCTTAACAGAGTGAAAGTTACACTCGCCTCCGCGAAAAGGCTCGAATTGTCTTGTGGCCGCAAAGTGGTGTTTATTTTTGTTGTTTACTTGTCGCTATCCGGCGAGTGGGCGTGTAGTCACGTTTTATTTTCGTTGCGCGGGATAGCGAGTGAGTCGTATACTATAGGTACGCCCGCAACCAGAGGTCGGTGAACTCACTCATGAGTCCCCTCACTCAGACTCATTTGGAATCAAACTCACGCGTGAGTTTGAGTTTGAGTGAGCGCGAGGCTAGTGTGGCATGGTGAGTTTGAGCTTGAGTGAGTTTGAGCCGAGTGATCCCCACTGAGTTTGAGTTCGATTGAGTTTGAGTACGCCTGAGACCTAGTGAATTCTGAGTCCATTTTGAGTGAGTACATTTTGAGTTAGAGTCCATTTTGAGTTCTGAGTACATTTTGAGTTTCAGTCCATTTTGAGTTCTGAGTACATTTTGAGTTTGAGTCCATTTTGAGTTATGAGTACATTTTGAGTTTGAATCCATTTTGAGTTCTGAGTACACTTTGAGTTTGAGTCCATTTTGAGTTCTGAGTACATTTTGAGTTTGTGTCCATTTTGAGTCCATTTTGAGTTCTGAGTAGAATTTGCGTTTGAGTCCGTTTTGAGTTCTGAGTACATTTTGAGTTTGAGTCCATTTTGAGTTTGAGTACATATTGAGTTTTCAGTACATTTTGAGTTCTGAGTACATATGAGTTTTGAGTCCATTTTGAGTTTGAGT